>NW_028127790.1:0-22862 GCF_965231255.1 Vanellus vanellus
CCCCGACCCCCCTCCCCAGACCCCCCATCCCCCCTGGAGACCCCCATCCCCCTGGGGACCCCCTCCCTGGGACCCCCCATCTCCCCAGGACCCCCCAGACCCCCCCTCCCCAGGACCCCCAACACCCCCCGACCCCCCCAGGGACCCCCAACCCCCTTGGAGACCCCCATCCCTCCCTGGGAACCCCATCTCCCCCACACCCCCCTGGAGACCCCCATCCCCCCCCAGAACCCCCTTCCCTGGGACCCCCAGAGCCCCCAGGACCCCCTCCCCGGGACCCCCCAACCCCCCGGGACCCCCATTCCCCCCAGACCCCCCTTCCCTGGAGACCCCCATCCCCTGGGGACCCCCTCCCCGGGACCCCCAACCCCCCACACCCCCCTGGGCCCCCCATCCCCCCCGGGACCTCCCAACCCCCCTGGAGACCCCCATCCCCCCCGGGACCCCTCCCCAGGACCCCCCATCCCCCCAGGACCCCCAGACCCCCCCTCCCCGGGACCCCCATCCCCCCCCCACCCCCCTGGGACTCCCATCCCCCCCGGGACCCCCCCACCCCCCTGGAGACCCCCATCCCCCCCACACCCCCCCTTCCCCGGGACCCCCATCCCCCCCGGGACCCCTTCCCCAGGACCCCCCATCCCCCCCTCCCCGGGACCCCCATCCCCCCCCACCCCCCTGGAGACCCCCAGGACCCCCTTCCCTGGGACCCACGGGGGGTCCCTGACCCCCCCCCCTCCCCCCCCAGCCGAAGCCCACCAAGGGCCGAATGCGCATCCACTGTCTGGAGAACGTGGACAAAGCGCTGCAGTTCCTGAAGGAGCAGCGGGTGCACCTGGAGAACGTGGGCTCCCACGACATCGTGGATGGCAACCACCGCCTCACCCTCGGCCTCGTCTGGACCATCATCCTCCGCTTCCAGGTGAGGCCCGAACGGGGGTCCCTGCGGCCACCACAGGGGTCTCTGTGGCCACCACGGGGGTCCTGGAATCCACCAAGGAGGTCCTCTGGCCACCACGGGGGTCCCTGCGGCCACCACGGGGGTCCTGGAATCCACCAAGGAGGTCCTCTGGCCACCACGGGGGTCTCTGTGGCCACCACGGGGGTCTCTGTGGCCACCACGGGGGTCCTGGAATCCACCAAGGAGGTCCTCTGGCCACCATGAGGTCTCTGTGGCCACCACGGGGCTTCCTGTGGCCACCACAGGGTCCCTGTGGCCACCACGGGGGTCCTGGAATCCACCAAGGAGGTCCTCTGGCCACCACGAGGGTCTCTGTGGCCACCACGGGGGTCCTGGAATCCACCACGAGGGTCTCTGTGGCCACCACGAGGGTCTCTGTGGCCAACACGGGGGTCCTCTGGCCGCCATGGGGCTTCCTGTGGCCACCATGAGGGGTCTCTGTGGCCACAACGAGGGTCTCTGTGGCCAACACCGGGGTCCTGGAATCCACCATGGGGCTTCCTGTGGCCACTACGGGGGTCCCTGTGGCCACCATGGGGGACCTGTGGCCACCACAGGGGTCCTCGTATCTGCCATGGGAATCTTGTACCCAACGTGGGGGTCCTGTGGCCACCAAAGAGGTCCTGTGGCCACCATGGGGCTCCCTACGGCCACCATGGGGCTCCCTACGGCCACCATGGGGCTTCCTGTGGCCGCCATGGGGGTCCTGGAATCCACCAAGGAGGTCTTCTGGCCACCACAGGGGTCTCTGTGGCCACCACGGGGGTCTCTGTGGCCACCATGGGGTCCTGGAATCCACCAAGGAGGTCTTCTGGCCACCATGGGGCTCCCTGTGGCCACCGTGGGGCTCCCTGAGCCCCCTGTGGGGTCCCTGAGCCCCTGTGGGGTCTCTGCGCCCGCTGTGGGTCCGGGCCCCCCTCACCCCACACCCCCCCCAGATCCAGGACATCAGTGTGGGAGACGGAGGACAATAAGGAGAAGAAGTCGGCCAAAGACGCGCTGCTGCTGTGGTGCCAGATGAAGACGGCGGGGTGAGCGTGGGGCGGGGGTGGGGGGCCCGGGGGGGCTCGGGGGGGTCTCGGGGGGTTCGGGGGTCCCGGGCTGAGCCCTCCCCCCGGCGCCCCTCAGGTACCCCAACGTGAACGTGCACAACTTCACCACGAGCTGGAGGGACGGGTTGGCCTTCAACGCCATCATCCACAAGCACAGGTGGGGGGCACGGTGTGGGGCGGGGGATGTGGGGCGGGGGATGTGGGGCGGAGGGCGGGGGATGTGGGGCAGACTATGGTGGATGTGGGGTGGGGGATGTGGGGCGGGGGATGTGGGGTGGAGGGCAGGGGATGTGGGGCAGAATATGGGGGATGTGGGGCAGACTATGGGGGATGTGGGGCAGGAGATGTGGGGCAGAGGGCAGGGGATGTGGGGCAGACTATGGGGGATGTGGGGCAGGGGATGTGGGGCAGAGGGCAGGGGATGTGGGGCAGACTATGGGGGATGTGGGGCGGGGGATGTGGGGTGGAGGGCAGGGGATGTGGGGCAGGGGATGTGGGGCAGACTATGGGGGATGTGGGGCAGGGGATGTGGGGCAGAGTACGGGGGATGTGGGGCACAGGGCAGGGGATATGGGGCAGGGGACAGGGGATGTGGGGTGCACGGTGACGTCTGCATTGATGGGGGATGTGGGGCAGGGGATGTGGGGCAGACTATGGGGATGTGGGGCAGACTATGGGGGATGTGGGGCAGAGGGCAGGAGACGTGGAGCACGCGGTGACGTCCGTGTGAGACGCGGGATGTGTGCCGTGGGGTACGGGCTGGGGCCGTGGGGCAGGGCGCCGTGGGGCAGAGCGCCGTGGGGCAGAGCGCCGTGGGGCTGAGGCTGTGCCGCCGCCCCAGACCGGACCTGGTGGACATGGAGACGCTGCGGCGCTGCAACGCCCACTACAACCTCCAGAGCGCCTTCAACGTGGCGGAGCGCGAGTTGGGTTTGACCAAACTGTTGGACCCGGAGGGTGAGGAGGGACCGGGGGGGATGTGGGGGGCACTTGGGGGGCACTTGTGGGGCTGAGGGGGGTGGGGGGGGGGGGGGTTCGGCCGCGCTCACCCTCTGCTCTGCGCAGACGTGAACGTGGACCAACCGGATGAGAAGTCCATCATCACCTACGTGGCCACTTTCTACCACTACTTCTCCAAGATGAAGGCGTTGGCGGTGGAGGGGAAGCGCGTGGGGAAGGTGAGGGGGCGGACGGACGGACAGACGGACGGGCGGACGGATGGACAGATGGGTGGACGATGGGTGGATGGGCGGAGGGCTGGGGGGGGGGGGGGGGGGGGGAGAGATGCGCCGAGGGGTGGACAGAGGGACAGGAGGACGGAGGAAGAAGGTGGATGAGGGGCCACACGGATGGACGGACAGATGGACGGACCGGGGGGAGGGGGAAGATGGAGGAGAGGGCCGCGGGACGGACGGACGGACGGACGGAGATGGGCAGAGAGATGTAGGAGTGCCCAAAGGGACGGACAGATGGACGGAGAGATGGAGGGGAGAGGGACAGATGGATGGATTGGTGTCTACATGGACGGACGGACGGAGGGAGGGAGGGAGAAGGCGGAGGAGGGGACTGAGGGATGGACGGACGGATGGACAGAGATGGACAGACAGATGCAGGAGTGCCCACATGGGCAGAGGAGATGGAGGAGGGGACAGATGGACGGGTGGAGGGAGGGAGACAGACGGACAGATGCGGGAGCGCCCGCGTGGCCGGGCGGGGGGACAGACGGACAGATGGCCGGAGGGTGTCGGGACAGACGGCCTGGGGGGGGGGGGTTGGGCTCCGTCGGGGCGGAGTGTGGGCAGATGGTCGGCGGGACGGGGCGGGGGGAGGGCGACAGATGGACGGATGGACGGACGGAGGGACGGAGGGACGGACGGACGGATGGACGGAGGGCGGCGCAGGTGCTGGAGGCGGCGCGGGAGGCGGAGGCGCTGGTGGGGAAGTACGAGGAGTTGGCGGGAGAGCTGCTGGGGTGGATCGGACAGACCATCCTCCTCCTCAACGACCGGCGCTTGGCCGAGGCGCTGCCCGGCGCGCAGAGCCAGCTGCAGGCCTTCAACACCTACCGCACCGTGGAGAAGCCCCCCAAGTGAGGCCCCCCGCCCCCCTCCCCCCACGGCCGGGGGCGGTCGGGGGTCCCCGGGGGGGCTGAGCGCGGCGTCTGCCCCTCCCCCCCCCCCAGGTTCATGGAGAAGGGCAACCTGGAGGTGCTGCTCTTCAGCGTGCAGAGCCGCATGAGGGCCAACAACCAGAAGGTCTATGTGCCGCGGGAGGGGAGGCTCATCTCCGACATCAACAAGGTGGGGCGGGGGGGGGGGTGGGGGTGATGGGGGGGGTGATAATGGTGGCCACGGTGATGGTGGTGGTGATGGTGGTGATGGTGGTGATGATAACGGCAACCACAGTGATGGTGATGATGGAGACCACGGTGATGGTGATGGTGATGGTGGTGATGGTGGTGGCCATGATGATGGTGATGGCGATGATGGGGATGGTGACCACAGTGATGCTGATGATGGTGATGGTGATGATGGTGGTGATGATAACGGTGACCACAGTGATGGCGACGATGGTGATGGTGATGATAATGGTGACCACAGTGATGGTGATGATGGTGATGGTGATGATGGTGGTGATGGTGGTGGTGGCCATGATGGTGATGATGGTGGTGATGGTGGTGGTGGCCATGATGATGATGATGGTGATGATGGTGATGGTGACCACAGTGATGGTGATGATGGTGATGGTGATGATGGTGGTGATGATAATGGTGACCACAGTGATGGTGATGATGGTGATGGTGACCACAGTGATGGTGATGATGGTGATGGTGGTGGTGGCCATGATGGTGATGATGGTGGTGATGGTGGTGGTGGCCATGATGATGATGATGGTGATGATGGTGATGGTGACCACAGTGATGGTGATGATGGTGATGGTGATGATGGTGGTGATGATAACGGTGACCACAGTGATGGTGACACTGATGGTGGTGACCATGATGATGGTGATGGTGATGGTGATGGTGGTGATGGTGGTGGCCATGATGATGGTGATGGCGATGATGGGGATGGTGACCACAGTGATGGTGATGATGGTGATGGTGATGATGGTGGTGATGATAACAGTGACCGCAGTGATGGTGATAGTGGTGATGGTGGTGGTGATGATGGTGGCCATGAAGATGGTGATGGTGATGATGGGGATGATGGTGATGGTGACCACGGTGATGGTGATGATGGGGATGATGGTGATGGTGACCAGTGATGGTGATGATGGTGACCATGGTGATGGTGATGGCGATGATGGGGATGATGGTGATGGTGGCCATGGTGATGGTGGTGGTGACAGTGATGATGGTGGTGGTGATGATGATGGAGATGGTGATGATGATGGGGGTGGGGATGGTGATGATGATGGAGATGGTGACAGTGATGATGGTGATGATGGAGACCATGATGATGGTGATGGCGATGATGGGGATGATGATGATGGTGACAGTGATGATGGTGGTGGTGATGATGGTGACAGTGATGGTGATGACTGTGACAGTGATGATGGTGGTAGTGATGATGGTGGTAGTGATGATGGTGGTAGTGATGATGGTGGTGGTGATGATGATGGGGGTGGTGGCAGTGATGGGGATGATGGTGACCATGATGACGGTGATGGGGATGGTGACGGCGATGACGGTGATGGTAATGGTGCTGATGATGATCGCGATGGTGACAATGGCGGTGGTGCGGTCTCTGGGCAGGCCTGGGAGCGGCTGGAGAAGGCGGAGCACGAGCGGGAGCTGGCGCTGCGCACGGAGCTGATCCGGCAGGAGAAGTTGGAGCAGTTGGCGGCGCGGTTCGACCGCAAAGCCGCCATGAGGGAGACGTGGCTGAGCGAGAACCAGCGCCTCATCTCCCAGGTACCCCCGGCCCCGGCGGGGGGAGGGGGGGGGGGGGGGAGGTCCCATCCTTACGTCCCTCCTCCTCCCCAGGACAATTTTGGGGCGGACATGTCGGCGGTGGAGGCGGCGGTGCGTAAGCACGAGGCCATCGAGACGGACATCGTGGCCTACAGCGAGCGGGTGCAGGCGGTGAGCGCGGTGGCAGCCGAGCTGGAGGCCGAGCGCTACCACGACATCCGCCGCGTCCTGACCCGTCGCGACAAGGTGGGGCGGCTGTGGGACGTCCTGCGGGGGTCGGTGGCCGCCCGGCGCGAGCGGCTGCTGCTGCACCTCGAGCTGCAGAAGATGCTGCGGGACTTGGGCCACCTCATGGACTGGATGGAGGAGATGAAGGTACCGGTGGCGGTGGCGGATGCGGCGGTGGACGCGGCGATGCCACCGGTGCGGTCCGTCCCCCAACCGTGTGGTGTCGCCCGGCGCGGCGCAGGTGCGGCTGCAGTCGCAGGATTTGGGGAAGCACCTGCACGGGGTGGACGATCTCCTGCAGATGCACTCGCTGGTGGAGGCCGACGTGGCGGCGCAGGCGGAGCGCGTGCGGGCGGTGAGCGCCGCCGCGCAGAGGTTCGCCGCCGGCGGAGAGGGTGAGAGCGGTCACCGCAGCCCCGGCGCTCACCGGCACCCCCGGGCTGACCCCCGGAACCCCGAAACGCCGGACCCACAACCCCCGGGATGTCCTCCAACCCCCCTGAGGTGTCCCCAAAGCCCCCTGAGATGTCCCCCAACCCCCCCTGAGATGTCCCCAACCCCCCTTTGAGATGTCCCCAAACCTCTGGGATGTCCCCAAAGCCCCCTGGGATGTCCCCCACCCCCTCCGGGATGTCCCCAACCCCCCCCGAGATGTCCCCCAACCTCTGGGATGTCCCCAAAGCCCCCTGAGATGTCCCCAAACCCCCCTGAGGCATCCTCACCCCCTCCGGGATCAACAGTGCCCCCTGAGATGTCCCCAACCCCCCTTGAGATGTCCCCCAACCTCTGGGATGTCCCCAACCCCCCTTGAGATGTCCCTCAACCCCTGAGATGTCCCCAACCCCCCCTGAGATGTTCCCAAACCTCTGGGATGTCCCCAAAGCCCCCTCAGATGTCCCCAAAGCCCCCTGAGGCATCCTCACCCCCCCCGGGATCAACAGTGCCCCCTGAGATGTCCCCAACCCCCCTTGAGATGTCCCCAAACCTCTGGGATGTCCCCAAAGCTCCCTCAGATGTCCCTCAACCCCTGAGATGTCCCCAAAGCCCCCTGAGGTGTCCCCAACCCCCCTTTGAGGTGTCCCCAACCCTCTGGGATGTCCCCAAAGCTCCCTCAGATGTCCCTCAACCCCTGAGATGTCCCCAACCCCCCTTGAGATGTCCCCCAACCTCTGGGATGTCCCCAGAGCCCCCTGAGATGTCCCCCAACCCCTGAGATGTCCCCAAAGCCCCCTGAGATGTCGCCCACCCCCCCCGGGATGTCCCCAACCCCCTTTGAGATGCCCCCAAAGCCTCTGAGATGTCCCCAAAGCTCCCTGAGATGTCCCCAACCCCCCTTGAGATGTCCCCAAACCTCTGGGATGTCCCCAAAGCCCCCTGAGATGTCCCCCAACCCCCCCCGAGATGTCCCCAAACCTCTCTGGGTGGCCGATGTCCCCTCAGGGACGTCCCCAAACCCCCTCAGTGACCATCCCGTGGTGGTGGGGGGTGGTGGTATCGGGGTTGGGTTTGTTGCCCACAGGCTACCAGCCCTGCGAGCCGGCCGCGGTGCGCGAGCGCGTGGCCACCCTGGAGCTGCGTTACCGGGAGCTGGTGGGTCTGGCGGGACACCGGCGGGCTCGGCTGGAGGAATCGCGGCGGCTCTGGAAGTTCTTTTGGGACACCGGGGAGGAGGAAGCCTGGATGGGGGAGCAGGAGCGCCTCCTCTCCTCCGAGGACGTGGGACGGGACCTCACCAGTTCCCTGCGCCTCCTGAGCCAACACGACGCCTTCCGCGGCGAGCGGAGCGGGCGCGCGGGGCCGCTGGAGCAAGCGCTAGCCCGGGGCCGGGATTTAGTAGCCGCGGGCGGGTTGGGGGCCACCCAAGTAGCCGAAAGGGTGCGGGAGCTGGAAGGACGCTGGGGGGCCTTGGCCGAGCTGGCGGCTCAACGCGAGCGGCGCCTGCGGGAGGCCGTCGGCTTCTTCCAGTTCCAGGCGGAGGCGGCGGACGCGGCGGTGTGGTTGGAGGACGCCATGCGGTTGGCCTCCAGCCCCGAGCTGGGCCACGACGAATATTCCACCCGTAGCCTGGCCCGGCAGCACCGGGAGGTAGAAGAGGAGGTGCGGAGCCACCGTCCCGCCATCGACGCCTTGCGCGAACAAGCCGGGGCTCTGCCGCCGGCCTTCGCCGAGGCTCCCGGCGCGGCCGGCCGGTTGCCGGAGTTGGAGAGGCGTTACCAAGAGTTGGCGGCGCGAGCGGAGCGCCGGCGGCAGGAGCTGCAGGACGCCCTCAGCCTCTACACCATGGGCAGCGAAGCGGACGCCTGCGGGCTGTGGGTGGGGGAGAAGGAGCAGTGGTTGCACGCCATGGAGGTCCCCGAGAAGCTGGAGGACCTGGAGGTGGTGCAGCAGCGGTGAGCGCCGGCGCCCGGATGCCCTCCCCGGGGCGGCGCGGGGCCCCTCCAGCGGGCGGGCGGTGAGTGCCCCGGTCTCTGCCCGCCCGCAGCTTCGAGACGTTGGAACCGGAGATGAACAACCTGGCGTCCCGCGTGGCCGCCGTCAACCGCATCGCCGACCAGCTGCTGGCCACCGACCAGCGCAACCAGGAGAGCATCCGGGCCACCCGCGAGCAGCTCAACGCCAGGTGGGCGGCGGGCGACGCGGGCGGGGGGCTCCGGGGAGGCGTTCTCCATGAGGGGATGGGATCTCCAGGAAGGGATGGATGCTCCAGGCAGGGTTGGGTTCTCCATGACGGGATGGGTTCTTCATGACGGGATGGGTTCTTCAGGAAGGAATAGGTTCTCCATGAAGGGATGGATGCTCCGTGAAGGGACAGGTTCTCCAGGCAGGGACGGGTTCTCCATGATGGGACGGGTTCTCCAGGCAGGGACGGGTTCTCCATGATGGGACGGGTTCTCCAGGCAGGGACGGGTTCTCCAGGAAGGGACAGGTTCTCCAAGCACAAACAAGTTCTCCATGATGGGATGAGTTCTCCATGACAGGGCAGGTTCTCCAAGAAGGGACGGGTTCTTCAAGAAGGGACAGGTTCTCCATGATGGGACGGGTTCTCCATGACAAGACAGGTTCTCCATGACAGGACAGGTTCTCCAAGAAGGGACAGGTTCTCCAAGAAGGGACAGGTTCTCCAAGAAGGGATGAGTTCTCCATGGCAGGACAGGTTCTCCAAGAAGGGACGGGTTCTCCAAGAAGGGACGGGTTCTCCAGGCAGGACGATGCTCCAGGCAGGACGGCCGGGCAGCCGCGGGCAGGACGGACATGTCCGTGCCCGGTGCCGGCAGACGCCTCCCCCTGACCCGACTCGGGGCGCAGGTGGGACCGGTTCCGGGCTCTGGCCGACCAGAAGAAGGAGGCGTTGACGTCGGCCCTGAACATCCAAAACTACCACCTGGAATGCGACGAGACCACGTCCTGGATGCGGGAGAAGACGAAGGTGATCGAGTCGACGCAGGGTTTGGGCAACGACCTGGCGGGCGTCACGGCCCTGCAGCGCAAGCTCTCGGGGGTGGAGCGCGACCTGGAGGCCATCCAGGGCAAAGTGCGGGACTTACGAGCCGAAGCGGAGAAGTTGGCGGCCGAGCAGCCGGAGGAAGAGCCGGCTATCGTAGGCCGGTTGGTGGCCATCGAGGTGGTGTGGGAGGAGTTGCGCCGTAGCCTGCGGCGCAGGGAGGAGTCGCTGGGGGAGGCCAGCAAGCTGCAGGGCTTCTTGCGGGACATGGCCGCCTTCCAGGGGTGGCTGTCCCGCACCCAAACGGCCGTGGCCTCCGAGGACGTGCCGGCCACCTTGGCCGAAGCCGAGCGGTTGCTGAGTCAACACGAAAGCATCCGTAAGGAGATCGCTCACTACGGCGACGACTACCGCAGCACCAGAGCCGTGGGGCGGGAGGTGACGCGGGGACAGACGGACGCCCAACACCTCTTTCTCCATCAGCGCCTGGAGGCCCTGGACACGGGTTGGGAGGAGCTGGGGAGGATGTGGGAGAACCGGCACCACCTCCTCTCCCAAGCTTTCGCCTTCCAGGTCTTCCTCCGAGACTCCAAGCAGGTGGAAGGGGTCCTCAGCACTCAGGTGAGCGGTTGGGGGTGGCCAAACCGGCAGCGCCGGTGGCCCGGGGAGGGGCCGGGAGGTGGAGGAACCGTGGGTGACCCTCGCCGCGGGACGCAGGAGTACGCCTTGTCGCACACGGAGATGCCCGGCACGTTGCCGGCAGCCGAAGCCTCCGTTAAGAAACACGAAGACTTCATGGCCACCATGGAAGCCAACGGGGAACGCGTGCAAGGGTTGGTAGCCGCCGGCCGTAAGTTGGTGGCCGAGGGCAGCCTCCACGCCGAGAAGGTGCAGGAGACGGTGGATTCGGTGGAGAGCAGGTGAGGGGATCCCCACGGCGGCGCAGTGCCGGTGGCTCTGGTGCAGCCCTCACCCCCGGCCCTCACCGCAGGCACCGGAGGAACCGGGAGATGGCACAGGAGCTGCTGGAGCGGCTGCGGGACAACTGGGAGCTGCAGCGGTTCCTGCAGGATGGGCAGGAGGTGAGGGAGGGATTGGGATTGGGATGGGATGGGGATGGGGATGGGGATGGGATGGGGATGGGATGGGGATGGGGATGGGATGGGGATGGGGATGGGGATGGGGATGGGGATGGGGATGGGATGGGGATGGGGATGGGGATGGGGATGGGGATGGGGTGGGGATGGGATGGGGATGGGGATGGGATGGGATGGGGATGGGATGGGATGGGGATGGGGATGGGGGGGATGGGGATGGGATGGGGATGGGGATGGGGATGGGGTGGGGATGGGATGGGGATGGGGATGGGATGGGGATGGGGATGGGGATGGGGATGGGGATGGGGTGGGGATGGGATGGGGATGGGGATGGGATGGGATGGGGATGGGGATGGGGATGGGATGGGGATGGGATGGGGATGGGGATGGGGATGGGGATGGGGATGGGATGGGGATGGGATGGGATGGGGATGGGATGGGATTTGATGAGATTCGATGGGATTTGATGGGATTCGATGGGATTCGATGGGATTCGATGGGATTTGATGGGATTCGATGGGGATGGGATTCGATGAGGCGGTGCTGAGGGCGGGCGGAGGGGCGGAGGTGGGACAGGAGGGCAGCGAGGGGCCGCGCAGAGGTTGGGGATGGCGGCGCTGTGCCGTGACGGTCCCCGCTCCCCCCGCGCCCCGGCAGCTCGCCCTCTGGATCGAGGAGAAGATGCTGACGGCACAGGACGTCTCCTACGAGGAGGCGCGGGACCTGCCCGCCAAGTGGCAGAAGCACCAGGCCTTCGCCGCCGAGCTGGCCGCCAACAAGGGGTGGCTGGAGAAGATGGAGGAGGTGAGGCGGCGGCGGCGGCGGCGGCGGCACCGGGGAGGCCGGGACAAGCGTGCCGCCGCAGCCCCCGCCGACGCCGGCGTCGCCCGCAGGAGGGTCAGCAGTTGGCGTCGGCGAAGCCGGAGCTGGGAGCGGTGGTGAGGGAGAAGCTGTCGGGGCTGCGGGGGCTGTGGGAGGAGTTGGAGTCCACCACCCGGACCAAAGCGCGGCGGCTCTTCGAGGCCAACCGCGCCGAGCTGTGCGCCCAGTCCTGCGCGGCGCTGCGGGGATGGCTGGCCGGCGTGCAGGCGCAGCTGCGCTCCGACGACTACGGCAAAGACCTCACCGGCGTCAACATCCTCCTCAAGAAGCAGCAGGTCCCGGAGGGGGGGGGGGGTGGGGGGATGGGGGTCTGTGGGGGGACGGGGGGGAATGGGGGGGAATGGGGGGGATGGGGGTCTGCGGGGGGATGGGGGGGAATGGGGGTCTGTGGGGGGACGGGGGGGAATGGGGGGGATGGGGGTCTGCGGGGGGACGGGGGGGATAGGGGTCTGTGGGGGGATGGGGGGGAATAGGGGGATGGGGGTCTGCGGGGGACGGGGGGGAATGGGGGTCTGCGGGGGGACAGGGGGGAATAGGGGGGAATGGGGGGGATGGGGGTCTGCGGGGGGGATGGGGGGAATGGGAGGGATGGGGGTCTGCGGGGGGATGGGGGTCTGCGGGGGGACGGGGGGGAATGGGGGTCTGCGGGGGGACAGGGGGGAATAGGGGGGAATGGGAGGGATGGGGGTCTGCGGGGGGGATGGGGGTCTGCGGGGGGATGGGGGTCTGTGGGGGGACGGGGGGAATGGGGGGGGATGGGGGGATGGGGGGGAACAGGGGTCTGTGGGGCAATGGGGGTCTGTGGGGGGGATGGGGGTCTGCGGGGGAACGGGGGGAATGGGGGTCTGCCAGGGGACAGGGGGAATGGGGGGGATGGGGGTCTGCGGGGGGGATGGGGGGAACAGGGGTCTGTGGGGCAATGGGGATCTGCAGGGGGATGGGGGTCTGCAGCAATGGGGTCTGGAGGGGGATGGGGTGCAGGGGAGGGGCTGCAGGTTATGGGGTGCAGGTTATGGGGCACAGGGGATGGGGTGCAGGGACGGGGTCTGGAGGGGACAGGGCGCAGGGACGGGGCGCAGGTTATGGGGCACAGGCTATGGGGCGCAGGCTATGGGGCACAGGGGATGGGGCGCAGGGGATGGGGTGCAGTCTATGGGGCGCAGTCTATGGGGCGCAGGCGATGGGGTGCAGGGGATGGGGCGCAGGGAATGGGGCGCAGGGGATGGGGCGCAGTCTACGGGGCGCAGTCTATGGGGCACAGTCTATGGGGCGCAGGCTATGGGGCGCAGGCTATGGGGCGCAGTCTATGGGGCACAGGGGATGGGGCGCAGTCTATGGGGCGCAGGCTATGGGGCGCAGGCTATGGGGTGCAGTCTATGGGGCACAGGGGATGGGGCGCAGTCTATGGGGCGCAGGCTATGGGGCGCAGGCGATGGGGCGCAGGGGATGGGGCGCAGGCGATGGGGCGCAGTCTATGGGGCGCAGGCTATGGGGCGCAGGCGATGGGGCGCAGGCGATGGGGCACAGTCTATGGGGCGCAGTCTATGGGGCGCAGTCTACGGGGCGCAGTCTACGGGGCGCAGTCTATGGGGCGCAGGCTATGGGGCGCAGGGGATGGGGTGCAGTCTATGGGGCGCAGTCTATGGGGCGCAGTCTATGGGGCGCAGGCGATGGGGGCGCCCGTTAGGAGGTGACCCCCCGCCCGCGTTGTCCCGCTCAGATGCTGGAGACGCAGACGGCGGTGCGGGAGAAGGAGGTGGCGGCGGTGCGGGCGCAGGCGCAGGCGCTGAGCCGGGGGGACGCGGGGGCGGCCGAGCTGCAGGCGCAGGTCGGGGCGGTGGAGCGGCAGTTCCGGGGGCTGCGGGAGCCGCTGCGGGAGCGCCGCCGGAAGCTTTTGGCCTCCAAAGAGGAGCACCAGTTCCACCGCGACCTGGAGGACGAGATCGTGCGTGGGGGGCGCAGCCGCTCTCTGCCCCGCGGGCCCCGTCCCCGCCCCCGTGTCCCGGAGCCCCAACGTCCCCGTCCCCAAATGCCCCTCTCCCCCCCGTCCCCGTCCCCCCACTGGCCCCATCCCACTGCCATCCCTGTCCCCGAGCGTCCCCGTCCCACTGCCATCCCTGTTCCCCATTGTCCCCGTCCCCAAATGCCCCTGTCCCCAAATGCCCCTGTCCCCAAATGTCCCCGTCCCCAAGTGTCCCCGTCCCCCAGTGTCCCCGTCCCACTGCTGTCCCTGTCCCCAAGTGTCCCCATCTCCCCGCCTCCCCTGACCCCCAACGTCCCTGTCCCCAAATGCCCCTGTCCCCCCCATCCCTGTCCCCAAATGTCCCCGTCCCCCAGTGTCCCCATCTCCCCGCCATCCCTGTCCCTAAGTGTCCCTGTCCCACTGCCATCTCTGTCCCCCGCTGTCCCCATCCCCGATGTCCCCATCCCCCCATGTCCCTGACCCCTGGTGTCCTGTTCCCGAGTGTCCCTGTCCCCAAATGTCCCCGTCCCCACTGTCCCCATCCCCGAGTGTCCCCGTCCCCGTCCCCCCATGTCCCTGACCCCTGGTGTCCTGTTCCCGAGTGTCCCTGTCCCCAAATGTCCCCGTCCCCACTGTCCCCATCCCCGAGTGTCCCCGTCCCCGTCCCCCCATGTCCCTGACCCCTGGTGTCCCCATCCCCAAATGTCCCCGTCCCCAAATATCCCCATCCCCGAGTGTCCCCATCCCCGCTGTCCCTGTCCCCAAATGTCCCCGTCCCCGCTGCCCCCATCCCCAAACGTCCCCGTCCCCGAAGCCCCCTGACCCCCCGTCTCCCGCAGCTGTGGGTGAAGGAGCGCCGGGCATTGGCCGTCTCCACCGACCACGGCCGAGACCTCCCGTCCGTCCAACTCCTCATCAAGAAGAACCAGGTGGGGGTCGCCGGGGGGCCGGGGGGGGGGTGGTCCTCACCCCCCCCACCCCCCCCACCCCCCCCACCCCCCCCCAACATTGGGGACCACCGCCGACCCCGCCGTGTCCCCCCCCGCAGACGCTGCAGAAGGAGCTGCAGGGCCACGAGCGGCGGGTGGAAGAGCTCTTGGGGCGCCGCGGCGGTGGCGGTGGTGGCGATGGCGGTGGCGGCGATGGCGGCGCGGGGGCGGCGGCGGAGGGGGTGCGGGAGCTGCGGGAGGCCTGGCGGGAGCTGCGGCTGCAGGCGGAGCTGCGGCACCGTCGGCTGGAGCGGGCGCACGCGGCGCAGCAGTTCTACTGCGACGCCGCCGAAGCCGAAGCGTGGATGGGAGAGCAGGAGCTGCACATGATGGCCCAGGAGAAAGCCAAGGTGCGGCCGTCACCCCCCCCCGGGATGCCGTCACCCCCCCTGAGGTGCCATCACCCCCCCCGGGATGTCACCCCCACAGGATGTCACCCCCCAAGATGCCATCCCCCAAGATGCCATCACCCCCCTGAGATATTGTCACCCCCCCGAGATGCCATCACCCCCCCTGAGATGCCATCACCCCCCCAAGATGCCATCACCCCCCTGAGATGCCATCACCCCCCCGAGATGCCATCACCCCCCCTGAGATGTCATCACCCCCCCAAGATGCCATCACCCCCCTGAAATATTGTCACCCCCCTGAGATATTGTCACCTCCCTGAGGTGCTGTCACCTCCCTGAGGTGCCATTACCCCCCCAAGATATTGTCACCCCCCTGAGGTGCCACCACACCCCCAAGATGCCATCACCCCCCCGAGATGCCATCACCCCCCTGAGATGCCATCAACCCCCAAGATGCCATCACCCCCCCGAGATATTGTCACCCCTCTGAGGTGCCGTCACCCCCCTGAGATGCCATTACCCCCCCAAGATATTGTCACCCCCCTGAGGTGCCACCACACCCCCAAGATGCCATCACCCCCCCGAGATATTGTCACCCCCCTGAGATATTGTCACCCCCCTGAGATGCCATCATCCCCCCAAGATGCCATCACCCCCCTGAGATGCCGTCAACCCCCGAGACGTTGTCACCCCCCTGAGACATTGTCACCCCCCAAGACACCATCACCCCCCCGAGATGCCATCACCCCCTCAAACCCCCTGAGATGCCATCACCCCCCGAGACGTTGTCACCCCCTGAGATGCCATCACCCCCCCGAGATATTGTCACCCCCCCAAGACACCATCACCCCCCCGAGACATTGTCCCCCCCCGAGACGTTGTCCCCCCCGAGACGCCGTCACCCGCTGAGGCGCGGCCGCCCCCAGGACGAGCTGGGCGCCCAGGCCATGGTCAGCAAACACGCGGTGCTGGAGCAGTCGCTGCGGGATTACGCCCACACCGTCCGCCAGCTCTCGGCGCAGAGCCGCGACATGGTGGCCAGTGGCCACCCCGAGAGGTGGGTGAGGGCCCCACGGGGGGGCGGCCGTTCCCGGAGAGCCCCCTCCCCACCGCCATCGCCCCACAGGGACCACGTCGTCCCCCCCCACCTCCATCCCCACGGCCATCTGCCCACAAAGCCCATGTCCCTCCGTGCCACCGCCACCCCCACGTCCATCATCTCTCGAGGACTGTGTCACCACCACCACCACCTCCATCCCCACGTCCACCTCCATCCCCACATCCATCACCCCACGAGGACCACCTCCCCACCACCACCTCTGTCCCCACCACCACCTCCATCCCCACATCCACCGCCCCACAAGGACCACGTCCCTCCATACCACCTCCATCCCCACCACCACCTCCATCCCCACCACCACCTCCATCCCCACGTCCATCACCCCATGAGGACCATGTCCCTCCATCCCACCTCCATCCCCACCACCACCTCCATCATCTCACAAGGACCACGTCCCTCCATCCCACCTCCATCCCCATGTCCACCTCCATCCCCATGTCCACCTCCATCCCCATGTCCACCTCCATCCCCACATCCGTCACCCCATGAGGACCACCTCCCCACCACCACCTCTGTCCCCACCACCACTTCCATCCTCATGTCCATCATCTCACAAGGACCACGTCCCTCCATCCCACCTCCATCCCCATGTCCACCTCCATCCCCACCACCACCTCCATCCCCACGTCCACCACCCCATGAGGACCACGTCCCTCCATCCCACCTCCATCCCCATGTCCACCTCCATCCCCACCACCACCTCCATCACCACATCCACCACCACACAAGGACCACGTCCCCACCACCACTTCCATCCTCATGTCCATCATCTCACAAGGACCATGTCCCTCCATGCCACCTCCATCCCCACCACCACCTCCATCCCCACCACCACTTCCATCCCCACGTCCATCACCCCATGAGGACCACATCCCTCCATACCACCTCCATCCCCACCACCACCTCCATCCCCACGTCCACCACCCCATGAGGACCACGTCCCCACCACCACCTCCATCCCCACGTCCACCACCCCATGAGGACCACGTCCCCACCACCACCTCCGCCCCCCGCCCCCCTCGGCCCCGGTGCCCCCCGGCCTCCCCGCGGCTGAGCGCCGTGCCGTGCCGTGCCGGCAGCGAGCGGCTGAGGCTGCGCCAGGGGCAGGTGGACCGTCTCTACGCCGGCCTGAGGGACCTGGCCGAGGAGCGCCGGGCGGCGCTGCAGGAGCACCAGCGGCTCTGCCAGCTCCGACGCGACCTGGACGACCTGGAGCAGTGGATTTCGGAGCGGGAGGTGGTGGCGGCTTCCCACGAGCTGGGGCAGGACTACGAGCACGTGACGGTGAGGGGGAGCGGGACGCGGCGACGGCGTTGGCGTTGGCGTTGGCGTTGTCCCGACCTCACCGCGTTCCCCTCCGCCCCGACACGGCTCGTCCCCCTCTTTTCCCCAACGCCGGCAGATGCTGCGGGATAAATTCCGGGAGTTCTCGCGGGACACCAGCAGCATCGGGCAGGAGCGGGTGGACGGCGTCAACGCTTTGGCGGACGCGCTGATCGCCGCCGGCCACTCGGAGAACGCCGCGGTGGCCGAGTGGAAGGACGGCTTGAACGAAGCCTGGGCCGACCTGCTGGAGCTCATCGACACGCGGTCGCAGATGCTGTCGGCGTCCTACGAGCTGCACCGCTTCTACCACGACGCCCGGGAGACGCTGGCGCAAGTGCGGCACAAGCAGCAGCAGCTGCCGGAGGAGGTGGGACGGGACCTGAAGGCGGCGGAGGCCATGCAGCGCATGCACAGCGCCTACGAGCACGACATCCAGGCCCTCAGCGCCCAGGTGAGCCGCGCCGGCACGCGGCGGGGACGCGGCGGGGACGCGGCGGGGACGCCGGGACGCGGGGTGATGGCACGGCGCGCTGCGGCGGGCGGTGGAAGGGAGTGATGCGAAGCGGCGCCGGGCGGTACGGAGTGTGGCGCAGCGTGGGGTTAGTACGGCGCGGCGCGGCGCGGCTCTACGTGGCACAGCGCGGTGTAGCCCGGCACGGCGTGGCACGGCACAGCCCGGCACAGCGCAGCCCTGTGTGGTGCAGTGTGGCATAGTCCGGCACAGCGCGGCACAGCCCGGCACGGCGCGGTACAGCGTGGTGCAGCCTCGCACGGCGCGGCACAGTGCGGCACGGCACCGCGCAGCCCGGCACGGCACAGCACAAGGTAGCCTGACATGGCATGTCATGGCACGGCGCGGCGCGGCACAGCACGGCGCAGCCCGGCACGGCGCGGCAGTGCAGTGTGGCACACCGTGGCGCGGTGTATCGCGGCGCGGCGCGGCTCAGCGTGGCGCAGCGCGGCCCGGCACCGTGCGGCACGGCTCAATGCGACCCGCCGCGGCCCGGCACACCGCGGCACGGCGCAGGACCGCACGGCGGCGGCGGCTTCACCCGAGCGCTCCCGCAGGTGCGCCAAGTGCAGGAGGACGCGGCGCGGCTGGAGAAGGCGTACGCCGGGGAGAAGGCGGCCGACATCCGCCGGCACGAGCAGGCGGTGAGCCAGGCCTGGGCCGAGCTGCGCGGCAGCAGCCAGAGCCGCCGGCGGCTCCTCCTCGACACCGTCGACAAATTCCGCTTCCTACGGGCGGTGCGGGATCTGCTGCTCTGGATGGACGGCGTCCGCCTGCAGATCGAGGGGCAGGAGCGCCCGCGGTGAGGGGGGACGCCGCCGCGGCGGTGGCGGTGGCGGTTGGTAGTGGCAGTGGCGGTGGTGGTGGTGGCGGTGGTGGTGGTGGTGGTGGTGGTGGTGGTGGTGGTGGTGGCGGTGGCTGTTGGTGGTGGCGGTGGCGGTGGTTGGTGGTGGTGGTGGCGGTGGCGGTTGTGGTGGTGGTGGTGGTGGTGGCTGTTGGCGATGGCGGTTGGTGGTGGTGGTGGTGGTGGCGGTGGCTGTTGGTGGTGGCGGTGGTGGTGGCGGTGGCTGTTGGTGGTGGTGGTGGTGGTGGTGGTGGTGGTGGTGGTGGTGGTGGTGGCGGTGGCGGTGGCAGTGGAGGTGGTGGTGGTGGTGGTGGTGGCGGTGGTGGCGGCGGTGGTGGCGATGGCGGTTGGTGGTGGTGGTTGGCGGTGGCGGTGGCGGCGGCGGCACGGCGGGGACGCTGACGGCGTGTCGCCGGCGCAGGGACGTGTCGGCGGCCGACCTGGTGATCAAGAACCATCAGGGCATCAGGGCGGAGGTGGAGGCGCGGGCGGACAGCTTCGACGCCTGCGTGGCCATGGGCACCGCGCTGCTCCACAGGGGGCACTACGCCGCCGACAAGGTGGGGCCGTCCCCGCGTCCCGGTGTCCCCACGTCCCGGTGTCCCCACGTCCCCTTCATCCCCACATCCCTCTTCTCATCCCCATCCCCGTGTCCCCATCTCCATCTCCCCGTCCCCATCCCTCTGTCCCGGTCCCCATATCCGCATGTCCCTGTCCCCATCCCCATCTCTCTGTCCCCATCCCCATGTCCCCATCCCTGTCCCCATGTCCCCACGTCTCCATGTCCCCATCCCCATCCCAGTGTCCCCATCCCCATGTCCCAGCGTCCCAGTGTCCCCATGGCCCCATCCCAGTGCCCCCCCCATCCCCCCATGTCCCCATCCCAGTGTCCCCATCCCCATCCCATCTCCATGTCCCCATCCCAGTGTCCCCACCCCCATCCCCCCATGTCCCCATATCCCCATCCCCCCATGTCCCCATATCCCCATCCCCCCATGTCCCCATATCCCCATCCCAGTGTCCCCATCCCCGTGTCCCCATGTCCCCACCCCCATCCCCATCCCCCCATGTCCCCATGTCCCCATCCCCGTGTCCCCACCCCATCCCATCTCCATGTCCCCATCCCAGTGTGTCCCCCCCCATCCCCCCGTGTCCCCATCCCAGTGTCCCCAAATCCCTGTGTCCCCATCCCCCCATGTCCCCATGTCCCCATCCCCCTGTGTCCCCACCCCCATCCCCATCCCATCTCCATGTCCCCATCCCCATGTGTCCCCCCCGTCCCCCCGTGTCCCCATGTCCCCATCCCAGTGTCCCCACCCCCATTCCCAAATCCCCATGTCCCCATCCCCATGTGTCCCCCCCGTCCCCCCGTGTCCCCATGTCCCCATCCCAGTGTCCCCACCCCCATTCCCAAATCCCCATGTCCCCATCCCCATGTGTCCCCCCCCATCCCCCCGTGTCCCCATGTCCCCATCCCCGTGTCCCCACGTCCCCACGTCCCCATGTCCCCATCCCTGTGTCCCCACCCCCATTCCCAAATCCCTGTGTCCCCATGTCCCCATGTCCCCATGTCCCCATGTCCCCATCCCATCTCCATGTCCCCATCCCCGTGTGTCCCCCCCATGTCCCCATCCCCCCATGTCCCCCCCCCCCCCCATGCCACGCACTCACCCCCGGTGTCCCGTCCCCCCCCCAGATCTCGGAGAAGCTCTCTCAGCTGCAGGAGCGCCGCCGGGACATCGGGGACCGCTGGAAGGAGAAGATGGACTGCCTGCAGATCGGTGAGGGCCGGGGAGGGGGCGACACGGGGGGGCCCCCATGGGGAGAGGGGGTGCGCAGGGGACGCCGGGGCCCACGCCGTACCCCGGTTATCCCCCCCCCGCCCCCCCCCATTCCCCCGCAGCGCTGGAGGTGCTGATGTTCGGGCGGGACGCCAGCATGGCGGAGGCCTGGCTCGCCAGCCAGGAGCCGCTGGTGCGCTCGGCGGAGCTGGGGGGCAGCGTGGCCGAGGTGGAGAACCTCATCAAGCGCCACCAGGGCTTCCAGAAGGCCGCCGCCGCCTGGGAGGAGCGCTTCGCCGCCCTGCAGCGCCTCACCACGGTGAGATGGGGGGGGGGACACGACACGGGGGGACATGACACCCACTGCCGGCTGAGCCCCGGCACGCTCGGTGCATGTACTGACCCCCAATGCTGAGCCCTGACACACTCAGTGCATGTATTGACCCCCAATGCTGAGCCCCGGCACGCTCGGTGCATGTACTGACCCCCCATAGCCCCATGCTGAGCCCCGACACACTCAATGCATGTACTGACCCCCAATGCTGAGCCCCGACACACTCAGTGCATGTATTGAACGACCATATCCCCCGGCTGAGCCCCAGCACACTCGGTGCATGTGTTGAACCACCATATCCCCCTGCTGAGCCCCGGCACGCTCAGTGCATGTATTGACCCCCAATGCTGAGCCCCGACACACTCGGTGCATGTACTGACGCCCAATGCGGAGCCCCAACACGCTCAGTGCATGTACTGACCCCCCATAGCTCCATGCTGAGCCCCGACACACTCGGTGCATGTATTGACCCCCCATATCCCAATGCTGAGCCCCGACACGCTCAGTGCATGTACTGACCCCCAATGCTGAGCCCCGACACACTCAGTGCATGTACGGACCCCCCCATAGCCCCATGCTGAGCCCCGACACACTCAATGCATGTGTTGACCCCCAATGCTGAGCCCCAACACGCTCAGTGCATGTATTGACCCCCAATGCTGAGCCCCGACACACTCAGTGCATGTACTGACCCCCCCATAGCCCCATGCTGAGCCCCGACACGCTCAGTGCATGTACTGACGCCCAATGCGGAGCCCCGACACACTCAGTGCATGTACTGACCCCCCCCATAGCCCCCTGCTGAGCCCTGACACGCTCAGTGCATGTACTGACCCCCAATGCTGAGCCCCGACACGCTCAGTGCATGTGTGTCATATCCCCCCCCCCCCCCCCCCCCGCAGTTGGAGGAGAAGGAGCGGCGGCGGCGGGAGGAGGAGGAGGAGAGGAAGAGGCGCCCCCCCACCCCCCCCCCGGCGCAGACCCCCCGGCTGTGCCCCCCGAGAGCCAGAACGGGATGGGGGGGGCGGAGCCGCAACGGTGAGGGGGGGGGGGACGGACGTGGGGGTCGGGGGGGGGGGGGGATATATGGGGGGGAGTCAGATATGGGGGGGTGGGGGGGACAGTCAGGTTTGGGGGGGTCTGGGGGGGGTCTGGGGGGGGGGACAGTCAGATCCGGGGGGGGTTTGGGGGGATCTGGGGGGGGGGACATGGGGGGGGGGGGACGACAGGGGGGGACGTGGAGGTCTGGGGGGGTCGGGGGGGATCTGGGGGGGACACACAGACGGGGGGGATATGGGGGTCTCGGGGGGGTCGGGGGGGGGGGGAGCCCCCCGTGGCCCCCCCTCACCCCCCCTCCCCCCCCAGGGCCCCGCCCCCCGAGGCGCCCACCCTCAACGGCATCGACAGCGCCGCCGCCCAGGTGACCCCCCCCCCCCAAGTGACCCCCCCCCCGATTTGGGGACACCCCCACCCCCCTCCAGGAGGGGGGGGACACCCCCGCGGCCACCTCTGGGTGCCCCCCCCCCCGAAAGGGGACAAACCCCCTCTTTCTGTGCCCCCCCCCCCCCATAGGTGCCGTCGCTGAGCAATGGGGCGCGGCGCAGCCCGGGGGGGTCCCCGAGGGCGGGGCCGGGGGTGGCCCCGCCCCCTGACCCCGCCCACGCGGCCACGCTGCCCCCCCGCGCCCCCCCCGCCCCCCCCCCGAGCCTGGAGGGGGGGCTGTGCCGCAAGCAGGAGATGGAGGCGCAGGGCAAGAAGGCCCCCAACAGGTGAGGCCACGCCCCTGGGACACGCCCTCGCAGCCACGCCCCCTCGGCCACACCCACCCACACCCCCTCGGCCACACCCCCTCCATGTGGCACCACCCTGGCCCCGCCCGCGGGGACACACCCTTCCCAAGCCACACCCACACCGGACACACACCCCCTCGGACACACCCACGCAGGCCACACCCCCTGTATTGCACCCTGTGGCACCACCCTGACCACGCCCACAAGGTCACACCCCTCCCACGACCACACCCCCCGAACCACACCCACGCAGGCCACACCCCTCGGGCACACCTCCCC